>NC_056737.1:1733650090-1733689343 GCF_019279795.1 Protopterus annectens
ATTCCAAAATCATTTCATGTCCTATATCTGATCATAACTCAATTGTTTTTGAATTCATGATAAAAAATACTCATAATGTTCAGATCAAAAGGATACCAGCATACTTAACTCAGCTAAAAGACTATAAAGAATATATACTTTCAGAAGTACAACATTTTCTAGACATAAATAATACTCCTGAAGTCTCCATTGTCTATGTTTGGGATGCCTTAAAATCATATCTATATGGACAAAGTATCAGATGGTATAATAACAAAAGGAAATCTTGGGATAAGGAATTGTTAGATATTCAAAGTAAACTAGACTCTTATAAACATAATAATAAAGAAAATATTATGGACAAGAAAGTTATTGAAGAAATAAACAAACTAAATGAGAAATACAAAGAAATTTTACTCATAAAGTTAAAATAACTTTAGAGAATACAAGTTTTGTCTTATTCAATAAGCCCCAAATACTTACATAGACTTAAAAATAAAACAAAAGATTGAATAAACAAAACCATATCAAAGAAATCTTTTCTCTAAGGAAAAGAAGAATGTTTCTAGTATACCAGAAATACTGGATGAATTTAGAAATCACTTTCACAAGATTAACCATAACAACATTAACATGGAACCTAAAGATAAAATAAAGGAGTTTATAACCACAAACATGAATAAAAAGCTTAATAAACAACAGATTAAACTATTGGACAAGAGTATTTCATATACAGAAGTTATTACACAAATAAATAAGCTTAAATCAAACAAAGCACCGGGTAATGATGGTATTATACCAGAGATATATAAAATCCTTTCTAAAACTACATATTCATTAATACATAAGGTTTTATTCTGGCCCAAACTGAGTTAATAACCCCCATCTTGGCAATATACATTTATTTCACCAATTTTAAAACCTAATAAAGATCCAACTAGATGTTCTTCATATCGACCCATCTCATTACTTAATGTTGATTATAAAATGTTTATGAGTATTTTGCTGATAGATTGAAGACAATTATCCCGGCATTATAGACATAGATCAGACGGGCTTCATTGTAAATAGAAATACTTTTGATAATATAAGAAGAACTTTAACATTAATTGATTTTGCAAATAGGAAAAAGAAAGATTTAACACTTATTAGTCTTGATATAGGTTCAGCATTTGATTCAGTAAGTTGGGACTATCTGTTTACCTTACTGAAGTGCACAAATTTCTCTGATGCATTTGTAAATTTAATTGAGCATTTATACAAAGGAACGCTGGCTTATATTAAGGTAGGAACATATGTTTCACAAAAATACCCATTCTTAAAGGTACAAAGCAAGGATGTCCACTTTCTCCACTATTATTCACTTTAGTAATGGAGCCTTGGGCTAATTTGATTAGAAACAGTACTGACATAGAGGGTTTTGAAATAGAAGAAAATACAACATCAAAATTCAACTTTTGCAGATGATGTTCTAATTACATCAGCAGGATCTAATTCTTCTATGCAGTCTTTATTTGATAAAATGATGAATTTTAAAAGTATTTCTGGTTTAATATTCAATGAAGAAAAACTAAAATACTACCTATATATACACAAAAATACTCTCATTAGTGATTTTACTAAATATGTACCCAACTCAGGTCAGATAACTTATTTAGGTATAATACTATCTAAAGATATTAAATCTATTATATATAATAACTATAATACCTGTTTTCTTAATATACAAAATCTTTTTAATACCTGGAATAATATGTTTTTTACTATGGAGGAGAGACTTACAATTATTAAAATGATAATATTCCCCAAGATTTTATACTTAATACAATCAATAATACTTTCACCTACAAAAATAACTATCAAGAAACTGAATACACTAATGTTAAATTTCTTATGGGCACCTAATAGACCTAGGATTGCATTAAAGAAACATACTAATAGCTGGTCCCAAGGGGGTATTTCTTTTCCAGACTTTAATTTATATATTATCTCTTCTATTATAAAAGTTATTACTTTATTAATAGATCGGTCATATGTCGCAAAATGGAAAGATTATTGGGAGCTAATTAGTATGCACTTCATGAAAATCTCCTTAACACATAAAAATATGATTATAAATAACTCCATGTTGTGGTTGCTAAAGGAATTTTGTACTTCACCTATTACACCTAAACATATGGTCTGTTACCCATTAAATATTATTATTAGTTATCGTAACTTTATATTCATGCACCCTAAGTATAGGGAATGGAATTTTATTGTATTCCTATAATTTATACTCAGGGTATGCTTATGTCATCTACTTCTGAAGGAGCTCATTTAGCTATAGATAATAATCTAAAGTACTGGTATCAGCTGATATCTGATAATAAAGTTAAAAATCTAGATTTCTTAAAACAAGAATTTGATCTAAGAGAAACTTGCTGGTTAGAGGTTCAGATCTTTAGACAACATCTCATTGATAGAATAGATCTAATGTCTATAACAGTTAAAGAATCTATTCCAAAACTGATTGATTACTTGATAATAAATTTACAGCATAAAGTTTCTGATAAAGGTAAACTTTCATATATACATAAAATTATCAGACAAGAAACTTTTACAATGTAGATTCATACTGGAATTATTTCACCTCTATTAATGGGGACCCACCAACTCAACAAGATAAACAATATATATTGGAATCTGCTTATAGAACTACATCTTCCATTGTCTGGAGACTTTATACATGGAAATTTTACATAGATCTTTTTATACACCTTTGATGATGAATAAAATTAATAATAAAGATAATCTATGTAAGAGATGTAATGTAGAAATTAATGCTGACTGGGCTCATATGTTTTATGACTGTATGAAGTTGAAAGAATACTGGAAGTCAATTAATGAATTTTTGCAGGCTCTTTTTACAGATAATTTCATTATTTCTAAGTCTCTTATATTATTCAACACACCTGTACCTCAATGTGTTAAAAGATTAAGCTTCCCTTGTTATGGTCTATCCTAGCAGTGGCTAGGAAAATAATAACTAGAAATTGGATTTCAGATACACCTCCTTCGTTCAATGAATTTAAAAATGTTATGAATATAATGTGTCATATGGAAATAAGCACAATTAGAATGAGAACAACTAGAAAAACATCACATTTTATTGTATGGGATAATTTACAAAATTTGTTAAAAAAATTCTAATTTCAATAGCACAGTATTTTAGTTTAATTAATTGATCTGATTGTAGTGGATGTCTTTGTAAATACTTTAGTTGTTTTGTTGAATATTATAATAATACCTATTTTTAATTATTTGTATAAAATTGTTATGATATTTCTCTTATATGTTAAAACAATAAACTTGTTTAAAAAAAAAAAAGAATTACATCTCTAGTATTTAATTCTGTTTGATTTATGCATAATTGTAATTTGGTCAGGAGTGACAAAAGCTCTAGGTAAAATCCCAGGGAAAATTTTCCAATACAATGAAGATGTAGATTTATTTGCCTGTAGATTTTAATATTAATTTCTTATATGCTTCAGACAAGTCTTCATTATTAATTTTTGAGGCATACTTCCAAAACGAAGCATCTAAATATGTGAAATCTAACTTAAGAATGTTATAAATTTGTGACAAATATGATTTATTTTTCATTGAATTATTATTGACATTTAATAACAATTCCAATAATTTGGGGAACAATTTCTTATCTAGGTTAAATATCTTATTTGCCTTTGTGTTCAGAAAATCTCTAAATATTTGTAAAATGAACCAATTCTCAGAATCTTGATTGTATTTGGACCTTAAATTTTCAACAGTATATATATCAGTAACATTTAAGAATTGATGCAAATAAATTAAATTTGTTGTTTCAATACTAGTATTTTGTTGATGTTATGAGTTTTTAAGCAGTCATTTGTAAATGCAATTGGAAAAACAGAAAATATTAAGGGCCAGATTTACGAAAGCTTGCACAGAGTTGTAGAGTAAAGTAAGACGTCAGACAGCCAATATGTCTGCCGAGCGATCCAGCAACAGCCGGCAGGGGCGTGCATGAGAGCTTCTAAAGCTACTCTTGCACAAACAGCGTCATGGTATGCAAATTACCTCATTTGCTGTTGAAAGTTATGCAAATGAGGTAAATTTGCAATCCAGGAAACACTAACCTGTCCGTGGAAGAGTAGTGTTATTTGCAGAAATGTACTCTGTTGGTAACGGAGTACCGTTCTGCAAATTGCTAAACGGAGCTATGACAGCTCCAAATAAAGGATGCATCCAGTTGAGGAAGTATGCCAATGGCCAAATATAAGGCCAGATCAAATTTTTTTCCCGATCTCCAATGTTTAAGCATAGCGCAGCACCTCGCAAACGTGCGGCGCTTAAAAAAAACAATAAAATAATTTAAAAATAGCCACAAATAGGCATTTTCACTAAAAAGCTTATCCTGCCATGCAGGTGAATGGCAGGCTGAAGACAACATGGCCACTGAGTACTGGTTGCTAAGGGGGAAGCTCAGTGTGAGAGATGTAACCAAGCATTAGTAGGCAATCCTATGCAAATGAGGATAAGGATAGTGAATCCCAATTTTCTCCAGCATGTGAGCCATGTCCCAAGAGTGTAAGTGTAGGAGTAGGTAAGTAGTAGAGTAGAAGATAGGGGACATCATGGGGGGGTATGTCAGAACGGCTGTATGCTTATTCTGTGTTTGCCCTGAGTTGCTCAGGATTGCAAGAGGCGTGTCTACAGTTGTCCTTTTTGAAAAACAGAAATCAAAGGTGTACGCCATGAAAATATCTGAAATTTCTTGCAAACAGGCACACAACGTGTGCGCGCATGTGCACCTGTGTGCGCGTGTTCGCGCTTGTTTGCACGGCGCTGCCCCGGGCAAAAACAGAAAGGGAAAAGGAAGGAAAAGAAGTAGTAGGAAGTTAACCAAGGAGAACTAGCAGAGCTGCCAGGTGAAATATATCAGAATCAGCCAATTACACAGACAGCAGACTAGCCCAGCCCAGCACTTTAAACTCTGCAAACAGCATTCTTCCCTGTTTTTTACCAAGAACTCTGCAGCACTGCAGTATACAAAGAGGGAAAGCTTAAAAACTTTAAAGTCAGACAAAATGTTAGGGGCTGCTCTTGCTATCATAAACCAACATGTGCAAGGTGCTGAGGGTGGTGATGTTGTGAATGCTGCTGAGCAACCCACAGTGAGGAGACGGAGAAGAGTGTACAGACCCAGGGTAACCTACCAGGGGCTACATGAGCTGGAGATAGTGGAGCGCTATAGGGTGGACAGGGACCTCCTACAGCAAATTGTTGAGCTGTGCCGGCCACGCCTCACACACACAGAACCAACAGAGGGGAACCCATCCCATTGGATACCAAGGTATGTGTTGGCCTAAGAATACTAGCTACAGGTACCTTCCAGAGACTAACTGATGATATGATGGGGATTTCACAGGCATCAGCATCCAGGGTACTGCACCAGTTCCTGGAAGCCATGTCAGCACATGTTGCTGAGCACATATATTTCCCCAATTCCCGTGAGGCATTGGCCAGCAATATGCATCTTTTCCACCAAATAGCAGAATACCCTGAGGTAGTGGGTAAAATAGACTGCACGCACATACACATCAAAGCACCACCCAGTGAGCGGGGTAGGGTCTACATCAACCACAAGGGCTTCCCCTCCATCAACTGCTAGGTCGTGTGCGATGCCCAGGGCATAATAATGAATGTGTGTGCTGGCTGCCCTGGAAGCGATCACGATTCCCACATCTGGCATATGACGCAGCTGTACCAGAGATTTGCCAGTGGGGACATCCCTGACGGTCACCTAGTGGGGGATGCTGGATACACACTGGAGCCATGGCTGATGACACCCATCAGAAATGCACACACACCCGAGCAAGAACTCCATAATGAGGCACACGCACACCCAATAAACATTACTGAGCATGTGTTTGGGATGCTCAAGTCACGGTTCCAGTGCCTGGGCATATCTGGTGGACCCTTGCATAACTCACCAACTATATGTACCCAAATTGTCATGGTATGTGCTATGCTACACAATATGATCCTGAGAAAACAGCTGCAGCAGGAACAACATGGGGCAGGGCCAAACAGCCCCCCACCATTGCCAAGGCCTGCACAGGCACAGTGTGACTCGGAGGAGGAACAACCTGAGCCTGCCCCAGTAGGCAGAAGGAGGCATGCCCAGTATGCCTTGGCCTTGGCAAAGAGACAATGCGTAGCACATACACTGACTCAGTAGGAACCCTGGAAATGACACCTCTCTCTGATGCACACATACAGTAAAAGGGATGCCTAACTTGACACTACCTGTTTTCAAACATGTACAGGGAGTGTACTAGGTGCATCCGACATAGGCAGCCCTTCAGCACCACCTGAGGCATGAGTGCCCTATTTTAAGCAATATAAAACACTGCTAAGCACATTTTACCAGTATTGAGCATATTTAAATTCAATTGCGCGTAGCTGCGCACCGCGCTAACCAGTGCAACGTCGGGCAATGTTGAGCAATGTTGGGCAAAGTCAGGCAAAGTTGAGCAAAGTCGGGTAAACACGCTCACACCTGCTTTACTGTTCCTTATGCAGTCTGGTCTGCCCAGCAGGAAAATAAAAAGCAGTAACAGGGCTCAAACTCAGGATACTGTGCACTATAGTCACAGTACTGAACCACGAAGCACTGACAGCATTTCACTGGCACAGACACAACTTAACTATCTCACACATACCAGTTGGAGGGGGTCATATACCTAACAGTCACAGCCAGCAGAACAAATGTAGGCAAACGCAAACACAAACAAATGCTGTATCATGCCCTCTGAAGAGGCATATGAGTAGCCTCTCCACAGGCCTATGCAGACAGATAATGGCAGGCCAGGCAGTGTGATATGGGTTGGGTAGGCTATGAAGTCACAAACTAATATATGTGTAATTGGAAGCTAAGGTCTGTAGAGCAGTGGTATGCCTCAAGCCAGTATGATAGGCAACAGTACAGACTGAAATGGAGTACCTGACATAGCAGTGCAGGTCTAGCAAATGTGTACAAGTGTCAGGTGAACCCTTCATCCTATGTACACCCACAGTAACAATCAGGTGTGCCCCCCCGGGTAGAAATGTACAAATAATAGCTGTCCCCACTGTATGTAGAATGACTCATGGAATCCCTGCAGGCACACTGTGCTTCCTGTCGATGTACAACACAAAGGTGAGCCCTGAAGTAAAAACCAACTTGATTTTCACACACATATAGTATATATGCTCATACTGGGCATGCTCACACACTTAAACAAATTTAGCAAATTTCAGTCAGCAACATACTGGAAGTTCATGCTGGGCATGCTCACACACTTGGGCCATGTCTGAGTACAGCAGTGGGCCACACATATCTGGCAGTTGCAGTTCTTACTCCAGACACTTGTCACTATTCACCAATCCTGCCTTGTGCACACACTGATATGAAAACAGACCCATATAATATATTGGACACCTGTCATAATCAAACTATGTACTCCAAGTACTTAAGTTGTTCAAAGAAAGTGAAAAACCAAAGAAGATCAATAATACTCCGATCGGTATCATCAAGAAACAATAAGCACTCCTAACATTATCCAAGCCATGGTCAAAGAGTCCATAGAGAACCATGAAGCTTTCTTTCGCTATGTCATAAATATCAATGTAAACTCATATATATTCTGAGTCAGTGCAAACTGTAAATGAATACATGTACATGACTGACATTGGCAACATCTTGTCAGACAGGTTCATACATATTTACCCCCTTCTCACTGACAAAAGGGCCCATTATCATACCTGGAGATTGTGAAAACCCAGAAATCACATATAGAATGGTTAAACAGCTCTTTCCAAACCTAAAATCACGGCGTGTATGGGATAACATGGTTTCCCTGGCTGTGTCATATGTTAACTCCAAAACAAACAGACCCTGCACCTGAACAGTCTGTTGAGACTCACCGTCTGTACAGGATATGAAACTGTTGAATGGGTTACAGCAACATTTGGCACACTCCACGAGTGTTGGTGCACAACAGACCATGGGTACTATTGTCTTATAAGCCTAATAAGCCTGATGTGCAAGGCCATGGAGTCCATCATTATGGAACTCATAAACAGAGCTATTGAGAGCCTACAAACACCCAACCCTACCCATTTTGGTTTGGTCAGGGGCAGATCATGGTTCCTAAACCTGCTAGACAGTTTTCAAGGCAGTCACCCAGGACATGCATCAATGAAATGAGCTACACAGGGCATACATAGACCTTGAAAAGCCCTTTTCCAACATCCCACACACATGTCGTATCCACAAAATCAACAACCTGTGCATAAACACGTATGTCATCTGATGGATTGCCAGCTGGGGCACAGATAGATCCCACAAGGTAAGAACTGTGGTCTCCTGTTCAAGCTGGCAACAACTGCTGTCCCCCATGGCTCAGTCCTGGGACCCCTCCTGTCTGGTGTATACTTTTCAGAAATACAGTCAAACATGAGGGCTATGTTTAGCAAGGTTTGTGGATGACTGCAAAAATGTTGTCATAATCGATATTTGGGACAACAGAGATATCCTTTAAAAGGGTCTCAGTCAGACAGATGTGGTGTCAAACTTATGGGCTCGAGCTACAGTCATACAAATACCACATAGGTACCAACACCCTAAATATGGAGGTAATAATAAGGGATCTATGGATACATGTGAATAGTCATCACTACTTCCAGAAACACATTCACAAAGTGGTTAGAAAATTATGCTATATGTTCCCACAAACTGCCAAGGTCTTTGCATGTAGGTCAAAGGAGGTTCCCTCTACTCATCAGTCATCAGACCCATTACAGAGTACCACAACACACTTGCGATGAATCTGACTAGGCACCTTCAGCAGCTGGAAAGACCACTGACGTACCTCAACAAGAGCATTACTGGCCTCAAACAGTTGCCCCATGCAACAAGACTGAATTTAACTCAATTTGTACTCTGTTGCATACTGTCTACTCAGGTGATCTCTGCCCAACAGACAGGTCCATGTCCAATGCAGAACGGATGTACATGTGCTATCTGAAGTAACCCCAAGCTCACTGTACTACATGCTCTAGGGATATCATCATCACACAATAAATAGAGCATGTTGGTGGGATACATTAATAACTCACAGACTTCCCTTTCTTTGGAACAGGCTCCCTCCCAACCTACATTAAGCTGACTCCCTCACTGACACTCTTCCAGAGGAGCCTTGATGAGTGTATGTGAAATTGAACTGTCACACCATGGATCACTTCATCAGCTCTACTACACAGAGGCCTAGGGAACTAACTCCATAGGTGGTGATAGCTGCACACTCTGGCCATACTAATATATGCCTTCAGGCAGATAGCCTATTACCTACCTATGCACATATATATATGTAGGGGGAACACAGTATAATAAGCCAAAGATGGATGGGCAGAGATGTGTGTAAGAGGGTGACCATGTCAGGGAGCCATCCAGGACTGTCCCACCCAGCACACATCCCAATGGCACAAAGGACATGAGGTGCACATCTCACCCAGTGTACATAACAGCCACCAGTATCTGTAAGCATTACAGTGTATGTGGTCCATGTGCCTGCTGTACAACATGACGGTACAATGAAGTACATATCTACTATCTGTAGACATGTACCTGTCACATAGTCTACTACATACCTATGAACCTATCTTCAATAAGGCATATGTTAGCCTAGGCAAGTTGTGCAGCTTTCACCACCCCATTGGGTAGTCTCCCAAGCCCTCGTTCTAATAGTTAGTACCCTAAGCCCCTTTCTAATGGGGCTGCTGATGTGATGCCTGGCGTGAATTGTCTGTTTCCCATCCACTCATCAAGGTTCCTATTGAAGAGTGTCAGCGAGGGGCTCTGTCTGATGTACATTGGGACTCTGTTCCACAGTAAGGCAAGTGTCTGGGATGGTACTCTATCCCACCAGCATGTTGTATTCATTGTTGTGATGAGGTTCATATCCCTGGAGTGTGTAGGGTGACTCAGTTATGTTATCTGTAGATGGAGCATGCTCAACAGTTATGTGTTGGACATGGCTCTGTATGTTAGGCAGAGTGTGCCTCTGAGTAGGTGGTACGCAACGAAGAACAGATTTAGTTTTACCAGTTGTGTTGCATAACACAACTGTTTGAGGCCAGTAATCCTCTTGGTGAGGTACCTCTGTGGTCTCTACAGCTGCTGGATATGCGTAGTCAAGTACATCCAAAATGGTGCATTGTACTCAATGATGGGTCTGATGACTTAAGAGTAGAGGGCCACCACTACCTCTTCGGATCCTGATGCAAACCCTTTGTTGATTAGGTGGGCCACATACGATTTCTCAATCACTTTGGCAACATGGTTGTCAAAGGAAAGATGACTATCTACTTGTGTCCCCAGATCCCTTATTACCTTGTCAGTTTTAAGGGGGTAACACCTATGTGGTAGTTTGTGTGTACTTTGTTTTCACCAAAGGGGATCACTATGCATTCCTCCACATTGAGCTTGAGGCCATGATTCTGACACCACACATCTGTCTCATAGAGTCCCTTTTGGAAAATATTTGTGTCATCCAGGGAATCTATTATGGCAAACACTTTACAATTCCAAGCAAACGTAGTCAACCACAACCCTCCTTTGTTGGCATGTACATTTGGGAAGTCTATACCAAACAGGAGGGACCCCAGGACTGAACCCTGGGGGCCACCAGTTGTTACCAGTGTAGAGTCTGACATGTAGCCAGCAACTCTTAGTTTGTGAAATCTATCTGTGAGCCAGTTTGCAATCCATCTTGTGATGTATGGATTCATGCTCAGATTGGTGAGTTCATCTATGATACCTGACTGGGGAATGGTGTCAAAGGTTGTAATGAGGTATAGGCAGGCTGTGTTGAGCTCATTTCAATCATCGTAGCCTGGGTAAAAGTCTCAAAGAAATATACCCAGTTCAGGAGGTGTGATCTGCATATGATGAAGCCAAACTGGGTGTGCTCAACTGTGTAAGGTTCACAATCTCTTTATTGTTGACTTCCATTATGATTGGCTCCATTGCCTTAAAGAGCAGACTCATCAGCCTCATAGAGCATGAATGCCAAGGGGGCTTTGTGGCCCCACCCCTGTGGAGTGTGAAGAATGTTGCTGTGCAACATTCTATGGGTACATATCCTGTACAGAGCATGTAGAGAGAGGTGTAGGTATCCTTGATGAATATGGATACATCCCCATCCTACGTGCTATGATCCAGGTCCTGATGCTGGAAGGTATGGAATGAGTAGTATCCTGGTAGTGCTGGTGTGCTCTCTGGAACCTTGAACTAGGTTTATGTTACTGCACAGATATCAGTATTCTCCATACTGATATATGCCTCGAGTGTGTGCATCTGGAGGCTGAGACTTCTGGCAATGAGTAGCATTTAGCTAACTTTATGGTTATTTGTGTTGGTTATGGGGTTTGGTTTGTCCTGAGTGACCGGTGTTCCACACCTGAAGTTAACGGCTCATTGGTCCCATCTGACCATAATCCAATTACCCTACATATCCACATTCTGGACCCACCCCCCATTAAGGAAACCATGTTAAAAATGTCTCCAAAGCCAACTTTATGCTTCTTAAGACAGAAGTGCTGAACTTCAGGACACCCATGCAGATGGACAATACTGTTAAGACTACTGAATCCTTCACAATTGCACTTTATAAGCACTTACATGAGTGTATGCATTGTGCTATCCCAAACAGAACCAAGACGCTATCCTCCAAGAAAAGGAAGCCAATCTGGTGGCCCCCTGCCATAAACAAACTGCACAACAGAAGGAAGAAACTGTTGCAAAAGAGGGTAAAATCCCATGAGTGGAGGAGCTCCCTGGTCAGCCTCAGGAAGAAGCTGCGATCCCTGATAAAATCCTCCAAAGCTAGTTATGAAAACAAAGTCAACACTGATTCTAAAGACAACCACAAAGCATTCTATAGCTATGTCAATAATCTCAATGGCAACACTCAGATCTGCTCTGAGTTACAGCACAATGGCACTAAATATACAGACCCAACTGATATTGCAAACAGCCTGGCAGATAGGATCAGTGCTAACTTTACCGCCCTCTCACCCATGAAAGAGCACATCTCTATACCGGAAGAATGCAAAGTTGCTGTCATCATGGCTGCACAGGTAAAAACTACTCTCCAAAGCCAGGAACACAGCATCCATGGGACCAAATTACATCCCAGGCTGCGTTCTACACAAACCACAGAACGAACTGGCACCACACCTACATACCGTGTTCAATCATAGCCTCACCTCAAGCTTTGTGCCTGCTGAATGGCGCACAGTGATGGTTATCCCACTATACAAGGGGGGAGCCACCATGGACCCCGGGAACTAGTGCCCCATTAGCCTGATGAGCCTGGTCTGCAAGGCCATGGAACGTATCATCATGGAATTTATAAACAAAGACAATGGTAATCTCCAAACTCTGGACCACAACCATTTTGGGTTTGTAAAACGCAGATCATGTCTCCTAAACCTGATAGACTTCTTTGAAGCAGTCACCAAAGCCGTAGACAAGGGAAAGGTGGTTCGCACAGCCTATCTAGATCTTGCTACGGCTTTCGACACCATCCCCCACTCTGGAATTATGGATAAACCCACTAAACTAGGTATAAATCCCTATGTCACAAGATGGGTTGCCAACTGGCTGACTGACACAACCCACACTGTGAAAGTAGCAGACTCAAGTCCGACTTTGGACCAGTGACAAGTGGAGTACCACAGGGTTCAGTCCTGGGTCCTGCCCTGTTTGGCATCTACTTCCCTGAAGTACAGATTAACATGGAAGGTCTCTGGCTAATGAAGTTCACAGATGACTGCAAACTAGGAGCCATAATCGAGACTACTAACGATGTGGACATCCTACAAAAGGGCCTCACTGAGACAGATGCCTGGTGTCAAAGCCATGGCCTCAAGCTCAATGCCAAAAAGTGCACTGTCATCCACTTTGGTAAAAACACTGTACCCATGAACTACAACATAGGTGGTAGTATACTTAACACCGAAAGTGTGATAAGATACCTTGGGACACAGGTGGACATTAGACTCTCCTTTGATAATCACATCGCCACAGTAGTCAGGAAATCCTTCTACGGGGCACACCTCATCACAAAAGGTGTCTCGTGCAGAATAAAAGAGGTCATTGTTCCCCTCTACTCATCACTCATTAGATCCATTATAGAGTAGAATGCCCCTTTTGCTATGTACCTCACAAAACATCTACAACAACTGGAAAGCCTGCAGAAATACCTCACAAAGAGGATTAGTGGCCTCAAATACATGCCATACACAGACCGTCTCAAAACACTACAGCTTTACTCTGTCGCATATCGCCTACTCAGAGGTGATCTGTGCCTAACATACAAAGCTATGTCAAACACAGAGCTGTTGGACATGCTCCACTTAAAGAAATCCCAATCCCTCCGAGCGTCGGCCCCAAAACCCAGACTGAAATACTAAAGGAGGGGGAGTATACATTTTCATAAAAGATACCCACTCCTCCGGGTTACTGGCACAGCATGAGGCCTTGGAGACCATGCAAGAGCAACTAACATTGGGCAAAGCTGCTTATCAGATCGTAGCCTGCTATAGATCACATACCTTGTCTTAGGACCCTCACTCAGTATTCCTGAGAACACTGGGAAATATAAAGGGCCTACCAAACACCATGATATGAGGAGATTTCAACTACACAAACACTGACTGGGAGAATTACTCGAGTACAAAGTCCTTTGCCCAATGCTTCCTAGAGTTTATAAACTCAAATGGCCTGGAACAGCTGGTCACCACGCCCACTAAAGGTGACAACATACTGGACCTGATCATCACCAACATGGGGGAATCAGTGTTCCACACCAGAGGTAAACCCCTCGCTGGTAATATCAGATCATGAAGTAATCACACTGGACATCCACATCCCGACCCTCCCCCCAGTCAACAAAACCACTGTGAAAAATTTTTTAAAAGCAAACTTCACACTTCTCAAGACTGAAGTGGAAAGTTTCAAAGCCCCCTTGCTACAGGATAATGCTATCCAATCTGCAGAATCCTTTACAAGTGCATTCTATGAGCATCTACAGGGATGCATGGATCGAGCCATCCCAATTAAAACCAAGACTCACTCCTCCAAAAAGAAGAAACCAATCTGGTAGTCCTTGCCCATAAATAAGCTATACAACAGAAGGAGGAAACTAACACATGATAGAGCAAAATTCCAAAAAGGAAAGGCATCACTGATCATTATTAGCAAGAAACTACGATCACTCATAAAATAATCCAAGTCCAGTTTCTAAAGAAAAATTGCCAAGGAATCTAAAGATAACCACAAAGCCTTCTTTAGCTATATCAAACATTTAGGTGGCAACTCTCAGATACGCTTTCAGCAACTGCAAAATGGCAAAAAATACACTGAACCAACTGACATTGCCAACATCCTGGTGGACAAGTTCAGTACAAACTTCACCCCCCCCTCACCCCCAAAAGGGCCCATGTCCATCCCAGAAGAATGAAGAGCCCCAGACTTCATGGACATGCAGGTAAAAACAGCCCTCTCCAAAGCTAAGAACACAGCATCAATGGGATTGGATGGTGTCCCAGGCTGCATCTTACACGAGTTCCAAAAGGAACTAAACCCTCACCTACATTCACTGTTCAGACTCAACCTTACCACAGGCTATGTACCCAAAGAGTGGTGTACAGCAACAGTCATCCTGCTCCACAAAGGTGGTGCCACAACAGAACCTGGGAACTATCGCCCTATAAGCCTGACCAGCCTGGTCGGCAAAGCTATGGAGCGAATTATCATAGAACTCATAAACATAGACATTGGGAACCTCCAGATACTGGACCCTACCCAATTTGGCTTTGTTAAAGGCAAATCCTGCCTCCTAAACCTAGTTGACTTCTTTGAAACAGTTACCAAGGCCATAGATGAAGGGAAGGTAGTCCACACAGCCTACCTGGACCTCACTAAGGCCACTGACACCATTCCCCACTCTGGCATCATAGACAAGCTTACCAGCTTGAACATTAACCGTTATGTCACTAGATGGGTGGCCAACTGGCTCACGGATAGAGCACACATGGTCAGAGTTGCAGGTGCCATGTCCGACTCTAAACCAGTCACAAGTGGCATCCCACAGGTCTCGGTCCTGGGACCCCTCCTGTTCAGTATATACGTCTCTGAGGTACAGGCAAGCACGAGAGGACTATGGCTGACCAAGTTCCCAGATGACTGTAAACCTGGGGCCATAATCGACTCTCAGGCTGACACAGACATTCTCCAGAAAGGTCTTACAGAGACAGGTACCTGGTGTCAAAACCATGGCCTCAAGCTGAATGGCAAAAAATGCATAGTCATCCCCTTTGGAAAAAACAAAGTGCCCACAAATTACCACATAGGTGGTAATCCACTAGGTACGGAAAATGTAATTAGGGACCTGGGGACCCAGGTAGATAGTAACCTCTCCTTTGATAATCACATTGGCAAAGTGGTTAGTTATTCCTTCTATGTAGCCCACCTAATCATGAAAGGGTTCACCACTATATCAAGAGAGGTCATTGTGCCCCTCTACTCATCACTCATTAGGTCCATAATACAGTACAATGCTCCATTTGGTATGTACCTTAATTGGCACATGCAAAAGCTGGTAAGACCACAGAAGTACTTCACCAAGAGGATCATGGGCCTCAAAGAGATGCCCTATGCAGCTCGACTAAAGAAACACCAGCTCTACTAGGTTGCTTACTGCCTGCTCAGATGTGATCTATGCCTGACGTATAAGGCAATGTCCAACCCGGAATTAATGGACATGCTCCACCTCAAGAAAAACAAATCTCTTAGAGCCACACGCTCCAGTGAATTAAACCTCAGCAAAGCAATAAACAGGATGTGCTGGAGGGATAGATTCCTGTCCCAGAGACTTCCCTCACTCTGGAATAGAATCCCAGTTGATGTTAGGCAGAGCCGCTTGCAGACTCTCTTCAAGAGGAATCTTGATGAGTGGATGGGAAATTCTAAATTTACCCCTGGGATCACTTCAGTGGCCCTGCTAGACAGAGGCCCAGGAAACTAATTTAAAATGGAGGCGAAAGCCAACACATTCTGGCTAGGCTTATAAATGCCCTTGGGCAGATAACCTAATACCTACCTATGAACGTATGAACCAACACGCTCTAGGGATCTAAACTTTGTCACCACAATAAAAAGAAAATGCCGGAGGGACAGATTCCTGTCCCACAGACTTCACATACTCCAGAATAAACTACCTATCTATATCAAACAAAGCTCTTCATTAGCACACTTCAAGGAAAATCTTGAATATTGGATGGGAAATAGGAAATTCACCCTGAGGATCACTTCTGTGTCTCTGCACAACAGCGGCACAGGAAAATACATTTCTTGGGTGGCAAAGGCAAGGGTACCTTTTTGGCTGGCCTTGTATAGGCCCCAGGGCCAATAGACTAGTACCTACCTATGAACCATTGAGCCTTGCCTAAAAAAGGTAATATGGGGACAGCACGAGCCTTGGCCAGTATTCAGAAGCATAGGGGCGACGGGTGCAAACCATCTGTAGTAAAGCAACAAGGCTTGTCTATCATGTCATCACAGGCAGACAGAGACTGGATCCCCTTTGAATGACACCAGAAGCTCAGCCAATTGTTGAAGTTTATCATCTTTCTGTTATATTGCAGTATCATGTAGGTGAAGGTAAGATGCTACTCAAGGTTTGACCTTGTGTGTGCCAGCATGTGGTGCATCAATCCATATATGATATGGTCATGGCCTATGCATACAATACACTCACAATACACCTAGTATGATAAGCCTGCTGAGGTTAGCAAATGTGAAAAAAACCTTTGTGCAAACTGTCAGCAAGTAATATCTGTATTGCACCCTGTAACTCCATATTGCTTGCTGAAGTGTAAAGACATACTTAGTTTGGATTAAGAACACCGCACTTGCCAACTGTGTGTGTCTCCCTGGGGAGAAGCAACCTTTTTGGAGACTACTCAAACACCTTAAAAGTGGTATACTCATCTTTGTCAAGTCCGATGATGTCACCATCCTACAAATATACCTGTGGAAAGGTGAAAACCCAGTAATGTGTATAGCATGTCGTGTAAATGTGTACTGCTGTAGTATCATAATGTAGTTCGGTAGGGGTTTGAATCCTGCACTTGCCAACTGTGTGTGTATGTCTCTCCCCCTGGGGAGGAGCAACCTTTCTGGAGACTACTCAAACGCCTTAAAAGTGGTATACTCATCTTTTGTCAAGTCCGATGATGTCACCATCCTACAAATATACCTGTGGAAAGGTGAAATCCCAGTAATGTGTATAGCACATTGTGCAAATGTGTACTGCTGTAGTATCATAATGTAGTTAGGTAGGGGTTTGAATCCTGCACTTGTCAACTATGTGTGTCTCCCTGGGGAAGAGCAACCTTTTTGGAGACTACTCAAACACCTTAGGTGGTATACTCATCTTTGTCAAATCCGATGATGTCACCATCCTACAAATATACCTGTGGAAAGGTGAAATCCCAGTAATGTGTATAGCACATTGTGCAAATGTGCACTGCTGTAGTATCATAATGTAGTTAGGTAGGGGTTTGAATCCTGCACTTGCCAGCTGTGTGTATGTGTGTTTCCCTGGGGAGGAGCAACCTTTTTGGAGACTGCTCAAACACCTTAAAAGTGGTATACTGATCTTTGTCAAGTCCGATGATGTCACCATCCTACAAATATACCTGTGGAAAAGTGAAGTCCTAGTAATGTGTATAGCGCGCCGTGTAAATGCGTACTGCTGTAATAGCATAATGTAGTTAGGAAAGAGTTTGAATCTCACACTTGCTGACTGTGTGTGTGTGACACTGTTGGCCAATGTGGAGTGGGTTTTGATTTTTATAGTGTATGACATATCACAATGACAACTGTATGTGCATTACACATGTAAGGTAGCTGTAGGGCAAATCCATATACATGCATGTGACCTCAAATATTTCATAGGTGGGTACTCTGCTTTCTCCATGAGCGCATGTGTTATCTTTGCCAGACTGTGCTGGTGCTTTCCAGACCTTAGGACACTTCTGTATGCTTGTGACAAGCTTAGCCACTGCAGTGATCCCCTGGGCTATGGCTTCCGTTTCACATCCACTCATCAAGGTTTCTATTGAAGAGTGTGAGTGAGGGTTTATGCTTGAGGTATATTTGAAACCTGTTCTAAAGCAAGCAAAGTCTGGCAAAGATGACTAATTATAGGTGTGCAACAACCTCTGTGGATCTGCATGCAAACCCTTTATTGCCTATGTGCTCCACAGAGGGATTTCCAAAACCCTTTGGTAATGTGAATATCAAAGGAGAGATGACTTAACACATGGCTCTATGTATACATTAGTACCTGTTCCACATTTTGGGGGCTACTACCTATGTGGTACTCTGGGGATACTTTGTTTTCTAAAAGTGGATAACTATTCTTTCTTAGGCTTATAGCTTTACAGCATGAGTTTGACACCAGGTATCTATCTGTATGATACCCTTTTGGAGGATGTGCGTGTCATCTGGAGAATAAAGTACAGTCCACAGTATGCATTTTCATCAAACGTGGGCAGACATATCCCTACTGTGTTTGCTTGTACCTAAGAAAGCTATATGCCAAACAGGAGTGGTCCCAGGACTGAGTGCAGGTGAATACCACTTGTTACTGGCATAGAATAGTACATGGAGGCTGCAAATGTTACTGTGTGTCCTACATCTGTGCGTCAGTTGTCAAGCCATCATCTAACAATCAGTTATGGTCAGTCTGTTGAGGTTATGTCTAATACCAGTATGTGGGATGGGTATGATTTGCTGGTGAGCTATAGCTTGGCTGTGTTGACCTCCCCTCCCTCACCTATAGCCTTGTTGACTGGCTTGAAGTCTACTAGGTGTAGGAGCCATGTTCTGGCCTTTAGAGAACCTAAGTGGGTATGGTGCAGTGTTTGCAGGTTCATAATGTCTCTGTTAATGAGTTCCATAATGCTGTGCTCCATGGCCTTCCAGATAACATTGGTCTGGCTTACAGGGTGAGAGTTTCCAGGACCTGTTGTAGTTCTACCCTTAATCAATTTATGTTAACATTTGCACTGGGTGTGACGAGGGTGGACAGGTTTAAGAATAAGTATATTAGAGGGTCAGGCCAGGTTTGAAGGTTAGTAAACCATGCCAGATAGGCAGGATTAAGTTGGTTTGTACATGTGCTGAGGAGGGATGCAGAGTATATTGTGAAATAGATGCTAAGGATGAAGCTGTCAGGTAACAGGTAAGCCTAAGATGAGGTTTATGGCTGTGGTGAAAGAGGACATGCAGGTGGATGGTGTGACAGTGCAAGATGCAGAGGGCAGGACGACATGGAAACAGATGATGTACTGTGGCGACCCCTAATGGGAGCATCCAAAAGGAGAAGAAGACGTTATAGCTCAACCCTTGTGGACTGTTAACACCATTACCGTACGTCATTCCACATGTATGTAACCTGTATAGAGGCTACATCTGGACAGAGCGTTTAGGTGAGTGGTGACTTCATATGTCAGCTTTTGTATGACACAGCCAGTACCATTGCCAATGTGGTGTGGACCTTGTTAAAGAGATGTTTTAACTAGAGTGTCTGTGAATCATCAGGTATTACGTTCTGCAGGTCTGGAAATGTGGCCCTTGTATAGCTACTGGGTGGTAAAATCCACATTCAAACTGTCTGACAAGGAATTGGTAATGTCAGTCAGATAAGTGTACTTTGTGACCATTTACATTAACTGTGGCCCAATCTGAGATTTCCCCTGTAGATTATGAACAACAGTAAAGACAGCTTTAGGGTTGTCTTTGGAATTGGTGCCATTTTGTATTTTGAAGCTTGCCTTATATGTTTATTGAGGGATTGAATTTTCCAAATGATACTGACCAGAGAGGTTATCCCTTCTTGGTATGTAACTCATTTTTGGTATAACATCACACCTTCTTTTATATATTTAGTTTATGGCAGGGGTCCATGAGACTAATGCACTTTTACTGTATAAGTGAGAATTTCTTGTGTTTGTGATAGCACAGTTCATGCAACCCTGTAGGTGAACAGTGTGCATTAATACAGGATTATGCAGCTGGGACACTGTTAACCTTAGTAATGCAAACCAATGACAGATAGGAACAACAGCATAACCCACAGCACAGTGTCAACCCATGTCATACACACACATGCGTACTCAAGTTCCAAAATGTGTGTAGTACAATGCATACTGGCCACCAACAGAAACTATGGAGTGTTAACACTGGCCAATACAGGGCATGTCACCCTGACCATGTGTCCAATATGCACGTACATGCAGACAGTGCACCTCCACCATGTTCACAAATGTACACCTGCAAACCTGTGCTGCACACACCCCACACTTACTGTCCACTATATAACACATGCTGACACAACTACATACATCAGCCAAGTGGCACATGGGCAAACAAAACACAATTGGAATAAACACTGGTGGAAACAATACAACATTGCTAATTACAGCTTTAATGCATCATGCCTGCTCAGCTACACCTTCACGGATATCATTACACTTTACTGCTGAAAACATGCTACACATTCAACCATTGCTATACTTTATCAAAGTCACCCTGTGCATCAGCACCATGTTAGCCTGTTTCTGCATCAATGTTACAGATGACAGGAGGTGGCACAAGTTTCATCATATGCACAGGGTGTGTTGTTGGTTTGCCAGAGGCCTACACTGAGCCATACAATCGACATGTGTGTTTGTGTGTGTGTGTGTGTGTGTGTGTGTGTGTGTGTGTGTGTGTGTGTGTGTGTGTGTGTGTGTGTGTGTGTGTGTGTATATGTGTATGTGTGTGAGAGGGCCATGAGTACTGTTATGGGCCAATGTTGATGTAATGTGTGCGGGTATGTGTTTGCCCTAGGTTTCTGGTTTATGTGTGTGTGTCTGCATGCACACAGTTCCACCATGTGGGACAACTACAGACTGTACCTGGCAGGCTTTACAGATCACTGTCTCTGGCCATGGATATGGAATCTGTGCCTGGCAGGGGTGCAACAGACAGTATCAGGTACTAATCCAGACTGGGTACTATCCTCAGAGGTTGACATATGTCCACTGGATCCAGGTCCCTGCTAGGACTGGCCACAGTCACGTCCACGTGGTCTTCTAGGACGGTCTATGGACAGCCCCCCAACATTGCTGGGGCTGGTACTGGCACTACGGGAGTGGCTGTGACTTGCTGGAAGTCCATGGCGACCTCCAGCTGCTGATGTTGCTGGCATACATCCATGTCGACATCTCAACCATCCTGCACTGTCCTGACACATAGACATGACATTGTGTAGGACATCCAATGTCTCACCCTAACGTCTATCAATGATCTCAGTGTAATTACGTATGGCATCTGCTAGGTCACAGATACTGTCATTTACAGAGGTGTTATGAGCCCTCTGTGCCCTTAGTCCCTGTCTGGTGTACCGCTCCATTCATGCCTGTGCCTCCATGATAGCCTGGAACATGCGTGTGGTTGAAAGAGTTGTGGCATGTCTGTCAGGGGCATGATGACCAGCAGTGCTCTGACAAGAACCCCTGGGCATCTGCCTATGTGGTACTGTTCCAGACATCTGGCTATGGCTGCTGTGTCCTAATACATGTGCCATAGATACCACACTGTCCTGGCCAGTGCCAACAGTACACTGTCCCTCAGCTAAGGGCAATGGTGATGATGGATGTACAGGCAGTATGACTGTGTGCATGGATGGGGTGGAGACTTGTGTACTGTCAACTGGCCCAACAACAGACCCTGACAAGCCTGCATCTGCCTCAACACACCTATCCTCATGCTCACTGTCTGTCTCAGTGACATCAGGTTCCATGCTGTACTGAACCAGCCCCACCTCAGCACCTGTGAGAGGAAAACAGGAAACACACTTTAAGACCTGAACATGATGTCAGACCACATGCACACATGCGCATATCCACACATGTACACGCACACATGCACACATGCGCACATGCACACATGCACACATGAACACACACAAATACACTCCTCCCTAAAGCAGACACACACACATAACACCAGCAATCTCAGAACATACACAATAGCAGGTGATGGTGGGGTACAGTATCACAAGCAAAACAGTCATATCACACATGTCAGCATGCAGGACATGTGTTGCTCAACAGCATGCAGTGCAAGTGTAGACAGTCCTTGTTACTAACACTATACATGGCTTTGATGCATGTGTTTATTAGGTGATTGGCCTCCCCCTGGAACGCAATGCATACATGGACACAACACTGCCGTGCAAGTATTCAAAACTCTGTAATGTACTGTGCACCATAACTCACAGGTCTACATACCATGGCTGGATGTGCATATGTGTGTCAGATAGGTATCCAATGCTGATTACAGCCTCTGTGTCTTTAGCAAATAATTGTAGACACAGTTTTAGCACATGCATGATGAGTATTCACACAACATCATCAGTGGTGCATGTATAATTGATGGAATACCACTCGTCCACATACCCAATGTACAGTAGTTATGGTGAGTGTAGATCATATTGTGGACATGCCAGTGTCATCCATGACATGGCATGCTAAAACACAACTGCATATTTAAACATCACACATACCCAATGTGTGTCATATGACCTATCCACTCAATAGCATCACAAGACATATATGTGTCAGTTGTGCAAATGGTGATTGGTATGCATATTGTTTAGAGGTGCATATGTTTGCACACACACAACATTGAGGTGTATAGCAATGAAAGCTATGTGTAGTACTGTGGTTACAATAACTGGATGGGGTATAGTACCATAGGCCATCATCATGAAGCATCATGTGGTCACTCAAGGCTACAAATGTTTCCCAAACCAGCACTAATCATGCTGTACCAGAACTGTACTACCTTGGCTACATTCACCATTTCACAACTAGTTGTTACATGGGTTTGTAAGGAGGCCAATAAGGAGCATTCCCTGACATGGATGTGTAGTATGTTGCAGAGTGTTTAAATGCCCCATGATAGGCCTCTACCCCTCAGGTATATTATGTGTAATGTGTGGATCAGATTTTGGATACTGGAGTGTGTCTTTACAGAGGGTTTGTGAATCCTTTATGTGTAGCATGTTAAAATGCTCTATGTATGACATAGTTGTGTATGCTATGTGCATGTTGAGTATCAACTTTGCCTATCCAATGGTCACTACAGTGTAGCCACATTTGTTTGAGATGATCTGGGTATTGCATGTGTTTGAGGCAGCTAATCACATTAGTGGATGAGCGTGGTCTTACACGAAACATGCACATCATGCATTATGGGTAGGTGTGTTACATGTGTACATGGCCTACACCTTAACTATGACATGCACTTTTTATTTACAATAATAAATGTAGAACACACTTACCAGCATCTGTCCGCTGCCTTGATGTCACCCCAGAGGGACCTACATAGAGATGAGACAGTTTGTCACTGGCCACAACTGTGGCATTGCTACTGTGTGTTTGCAATCTTACAGTACAACAACAGTTTACATTCACAGGGCTACAGATTATGTTCCAAATGATCAGTATTGCATAACAACAGGCTCCACATCTTCTAACTACACACTCCACATCTCACATATGCATGATCTACCAATACAGATAACAGTAGTCTACAGATATGCCATGTTACCTGCATGCTCCATGTCTGGTTTCTGGGTGGCTCCAACCTCCATCATGGTGTATGTCTGCTGCTGTTGTTGTTGGGCAGGTGCCACGAGGCTCAGGAGCAGCTCCTCCACTCTGGTGAGGGGGGATGGATATTAACACCACCTCCTGCTGCAAGCTGTTGTCTCCGCACATCAGAAGCACGCTGACGGACATGTCTGAGTAGATTACTGCAGTGGTGGCGTACCTGCTCATATGTCCGGTTATGCAGGCCTACCTCATTGACCCTCCGGACAACATCTTGCCACATTGCAATACGCTCCTGTTGGTTCTGGCTGGTTCGTGAGAACATTAGACTGTAGTGCTGAATCATACAGCTAGTAATGATCTCATCTTCAGCACTACTATAGCTGGGATTTCTGTGATGTGCCATGATCCCTGGAAGACATAAAGAAAAAAATATGTCTGAGCAAGTCATATGGCACATTTAACATTATACAGTACAGATATCACTGAACTGCCATATATAGCAACCTATTAGCTAACTGAGAGTGAAACACTTTAACTACTGCTTATCACTGCGCACCCCACAACTGCTTGAAAGTGCCTGGCTCACTCTATCTAATGAACCATGTTCTGCACAGCAACAAAATAAAATCATTATATAAGACTATACAGGAGTACCTGGCACACTGTATGCAACACAATGCACCACCTAGCCACAGCAGATATACATCAAGCTGATGTGTAAAGAAATATGTCATCCATCACAATGAGTGTAAGGTCCAGTAAATGTATTACTATTATACCACACAACTTGTTAATGGTAAACCTGTGGCCAAAATATGTGCATAATTGGGAATATAGGTCGCATACTGCTGTAGTCCACTATAAATGCTGCCAGATACGCAGTTATATGTTTTACCACACATATGACAGAGGACATGTTACAGACATACCCACACACACATCAGACATAATTACAGGACACAAAGGTATGGCAACCCAGATAAGCTTTTACGTGTGTACTATACAGTACTGTGTGTCAGTACTTACAAAACATTAATCTTGGGGAATGTAATCTGTGATGAATACAGGAACCACACAAAACAGTGGATGCAAGCAATGTGGACATACACCATACTTTGCTGTACAGGCCCAGAGCTTCAAGTAGTACTACAGTACACACAGGATTTGGATTCAACATCAGTACCAATCAATAATCATAGATGTAGTGCTTTAGCCTCCAATGACACACCCCAGTTAAAACCAAGGGACTTAATCACACTGTATGCCATACCACTTTTTCTGCCTAGCAACAGAATACACAGCTTTTGCTGGGATCAAAGCAAGGACCCATAATACCATAACATAAACAGTTTCCCACTAAGCTATCCCACAAATACATATCTTTGACGTATTCACAAACACACTGACCATCACAGTCAGTCAACAGTACAGAGAATCTATTGCAACAGGTAGATGTAGGTGTGTATGAGTATATATGACTCTCTCTCTCTCTCTCATATACACATCCATTGGTGTACATATACATATATATGTAGGCACATATACATTTCACCTTACATAGTGGGAATATCAATTATACAAAGGATGTGAGGTGTACAGTAATGTAATAATATCACACAGTCTTGTGATAAATGCATTGAAAGTGTTCACAGCCCAGGTAGCTTTAGCAGGCCTCAATGGCTTCAACTTTGCAAACTGAACAAACCACCCACACTGTTTAACCACCACATGTCATATACCAGCACTGTATGCTGTCTTGTTCGTCACACACTTAAACCTACATACAAATATGCGCATACCAACTTCACCAACATATATATTTCCACCCTTCACAAACAGTTGCAATATGTCCCCTGCTCTATGCACATATACAGATGTGAATATATATGACACATATATATTTCTCCATATGTGTGTGGCATACACACACAAGGTCCACACTGTTGTAAGTCCCTGGACCTCACAGCTGAACTGTTGGGCCTTGCTGCAACACAAACAAGTGTCACATGTGAACACACACTAATATTAGAGGGGTATATATAGCTACAGATGCTAGATAAGCATGCTAGACTGCTACAGCAGTTGTCAATGCTAAGCTACACTTTAATATTACTATCATGCATGTGTTGCACTGTCACACCCATGTTTATATAATGGCAGCACTAATCCCCCGAACAGCCAATGGCCACACTACTGTACAGAACACAGATAACATGGATCAGATTTTTGACATTTAATGCTAAGCTACACATTTCACAGGTATGTCCCACTGCCCACAGGTACACACTGTATTGTCCATAGCAGTAGTTAAGCAGGACATCTGTGCATAGATAAGTACTGCTGCCACATATGAATGGTTCACATTATGTAGACTACTCTTCCAAAACATCTACTATGTGCCAGTAAATACATATGTGTCACATACCTTTCCTATTTCTTTTTCTTTTTCCTTTTCTCTGTCTCTCGCTCTCTCCGTCTCTCTCTCTCTCTCTGTCAGTCTCTGCAATAGAGTAATTGAGTTTGTTGGCAGCGATTGCAGCCTGCTTTTGTAGGTATTTGCACATGAGCATGTGATGGCCTCTGCACCAATTAGTGGCCACCATTTGCTAATTGCATGCTGCCTGCTGTGTAGTAATTGCAGTAAGCACTGTCATAGCAACCCAGTACTATAAATTGCTAACTCAGGTAGGCGTGGCCCTTTCAGCTTTCCAAGATGGCGATCATCCTTGTTTGCTGTGGACATCATTGTTTAAGACAGAAGGTTGGTATAGTTCTTATATCAGAAGCCAAGGGTGCAGCCAGTGATTTACATTTTGTACTCAGACCTAAATGTTGCTGCTTCCAGTACACACTTGTCAGTGTAGAAATGTACTCACCCCTCAAAATGCTAACACAAGATACATGGGAGAATGTACTTTCTTTTCAAATTTTACAATTAACTGCCATACAAAGCTAGTTATTGAGATGTATTTCTTTGGCACAAGAATTGTTTGCAAACTGCTATACTGTGAATATTCATTTACTCAGTTCTAAACAGTTAGTGCTTTTTTAGTGTTGACATTAGCACAAGCTGCTCAGGAAAACTGGACACATTTCAGTACTGTGAGTAGGCTTACCTACATCTTTGGTAGACCCTGCACACACAGGTATATTCTACATTTGGGTAGGGGTGCAGAAGTATAGAGAGCGTACATATTATTGTGTGAATTTTATCTTGCTGGACTTACAGGGTTGCTGTGTACATGTTAGTTTATCAAGGCAAGTAGTCTGTCTGCGTAACTCCCAACTGTGGACCTATCCACATGGTAGCCAGAGATTAGCCTGTTATTCTTTGTCTGTGCACCACAAAGGTCTTTGTAGCACTAGAGCAATGGCATTGTTACAGTTGGTTGCTACCAGTACATGGCTACATTCTTTTGTATTTCAGTGTTGTATTCCTACATAAGGGTATGCTTCCAAAACTCCTTCCAAAGCTATTTGCACAGTGTGTAACAGCAGAAAGGCTGCTACGCCTCTGTGTTTCTGCCTCCACCAGACCTCTCAAACACTCAGGTAAATATTTGAACAGACTCAGGGAAAAGTAGAGAAAAAGTCAGGGACACCTTTAAAATATTAGTGCCATTAAGTTGAGACTTTGAGAGAACCAGCGCATATGGATTAATACACCTTTTCTGAAGTAAATGAAGTGTCTGACTCTTAATTATTGTCATTACTCATTACGTGTAATTCACCACCTTTCTGGCCCAAGTCAGTAGTTTGCAGAGGGATTTAGAGGGACAGAGCTAATTTTTTTTCAAAATCAGGGACAGCCCTGAAAATTAGGGACAATTGGGAGGTATGGCCTCTGCCTTAAACAGATATGCCAGTGTTTGTCCTGCTGTGATACTGTGTAGGGTTTGTAAAGTGATGGTGTAACATTATTTCCTGCTAGAATGGCTGCTTCTCTTATCACAGTCATGTAATGTAATCCCACAACTGTTGGTAAAGATACACAGAATAAGTTGTGTGGTATGGCATTCCTATTATTCCTTTACATTCACTCATTCTGATGCATGATATATTTATTTCAGCACCAACTTGTATATCTACCATGGCTTAGTGGTACTTCATGCAGTGTAGTGTGTACAAGGTCCGGGGTTCGAGACTGACAGAGGTGTTTTATTTTGCTGCTGAGCAGAACAAGGGCCCTCACATACAGAGTGACTAAGGCACTTTTAAGCAGTTGTAAGCGTGTTTGTGCGGGTTTGCACGATGCTTAGCAGTGCTTAGCTAAGCGCAAACAAGGGCACACTTGCGCAAACCCACTAACTACTGCTTAATAGTGCTTACTCCCGCTAACCCCCGTGCTCATTTCTTTGAAAGAAAAGAAAATGGGGAGATAGGAAAGTGTTGAAAAAGGGACACAAAGAGGGAAAGACAGTAGGGAAAATAGCTCGGGATGTGCAGGACGGGTGTAAGGAAGGTCCATAGCTGCCCATTTCTTTAACAGCAACAGCTGTGCATTTGGAATAACTTTGGAGGTACATATGAAACCTTCAACCCCTGAGAGAGGGGTGAGGACAACAAAGTATGTTGTAATGCCAATTAAATTACATTTTATGTGTCCAGGAGACGTGTGCAAAATGGGCAGCTATGTATGGGGCTTCATTTTTTTTTTGGGAGCAGATTGCCCTTTTTTTTTCAGGTGAGAGTGGAATGTGGGGTAGGGGAAGTAGGTATATTTGGGGAGGTAAACAGACAAGACAAACAAGACGCATACAGGGGCGGAATATGACACATGTGGTGGGTGAACACCATTGACAGGGAGGGATGGTTGGAAATCGCAAGCCCATGAGCCCAGAGATGGCAACAGTGGAACTGAGATCCCCGCCCATAGGCAGTCACCACTGCACCTTCACAGCCCAGAGGGTGGCTGTGCTGGGGGCTGTGTAGGAGGGGCAGGCTGACCCGGGAGTTGCGCCACTCGTGCTTCAAGCTGGCGTAGAGGTTCTGCAACAGAATGCTCAATCTCTCTATGCACCACAGCCCGGACCGTTCAAAGGGTGATAGGTGGCCCTCCTCTGCCCATGGAGGAGGAGGTCCGAGGCTGGGCACCGGACCTGCTGGTGCCAGGTGCCATGGCCAGCTGTGGTGGGACAGGTGGGTCCGCTGGGACCGGCCTTCCCATATGAACTATGTTTTGGAGAATTTAATAAAGATATGAGTTAGTAACAGTCAACAGCATTCCCAGTTAGTTATAACAGCATGCAGAAGTATTCCCATTAACCCAACACACCAGAATTTCAACAGTTGAAAAGCAAGCATAACACATGCATATATAGAACAATAGTGGACATTACTACAGCACGCAGGTTTAATTGATGGCAACAGGCCACCAATATTGTGGTATTTGAATATGGCACATGCATAGAAATGAATGCAAATATTTATAAACCAATAGGACATATGTCCCAATAAATGTTTTGAGATTAGACATACCCGTTGAGGTGTGGAATTGCATTTTTTATGCACATACAGTAGGGTGGAAAAGATAGCTCAATTAACAACTTATATATCCTTCTAGTTTACACTACATTCCTATTAACTGCAGTTATATGCCCCTTACATGTATTATTACACTACTCAATGTCCTTCTATTGTGCAATTGGATTTTGCTAGATCTTTATATACATGAGCTGTATCTGACATACAAACTATCCAGGATGGAGATGTTACTGCTACATATTTTGAGAGTTGCTCACACACACTACTGCTGTGATGGTACACTGACAGCTCTACTTTCATATAATTATCTAGATATGTTCAGGTGAAATTATCAGTTATATGTTAACAGCTCCCTACATTTCTGGCAGCACACTGACATTTCTGGGGAGCACAATACCAAGCTACTCATGTGCCAGATTAACCTGTACATGCTGGGCATGAACCAACAATTAAGGGCTGTAAATATGCATAAAAGCTACTGGCACTCCCTTCATCCACTTTATATGGGCCTACCCAAGTGTGGGTTAACTAACACTGCTTAATACAACAGTACTATTTCTAAAATCCAACAGTACAGCAACATATCAAAGAAAATCATACAGACGCACTCCAGGAATTATACCTTTATTAAAGAATTATTACACCTTTATTTATTGGGTTAAAACACTTTTTTGAAGGCTCTCTCATTTATTTTATATAACAGTACATGCAGAATAATTACTAACCTGCCTGGTGATGCAGCCTTTGCAGCCTATCTTCATGGGCTTGCTGATTCATAGCCTGGACACCTGCAGCTGTGAAGTAAATGCAGTGATAATGAGACATACCTATTCATAGTATAGACAAGAATAAGAAGTTATGTACCTACCATAACGTTCCATGTTAGTTGTCTTCTTCTCGCCTTCTTTCTTGCTGGATGGGTTCGGAGCCGATCCTCAGCTCCAACTCGGCCAATACTAAAGCTCGAGAGCTAATTCCACCGGCTCGAGGCTCCCCTATATCCCACAATGCTAGGCGGTAACTACTCAGATATCGTTTGATAGCTATACCAAGCAATCCTAGTCTCCCTAGAATGGAGTAGGGAAACCCACCTCAAACAGTCTGCGTAAAGAAAAGGCAGACCTCAGTAAAGATAGAAGAGGTGGGAGAAAGTGTGGGAGTAACAAATTTCGGAAGAAGAAACACAAAAGAATTCTGGTCGGTCTGTTGGGGGAAGGAGGGAGGGACGCAAGAAAGAAGGCGAGAAGAAGACAACTAACATGGAATGTTATGGTAGGTACATAACTTCTTAATGTTAAGTTGTCAATCTCGCCTTCATTCTTGCTGGATGGGACCACGTCCCTAGCACCTTATCCCGGGTGGCTTATCAGAACAGACTCTTGAGAACAGTGGAACCAAAATTGGCACGGCTTCTGGAAACCATGTCCAATTTGTAATGTGAAATGAATGTATGAGGAGAAGCCCAGGTGGCTGCTGCACAAATTGAATCTATTGGCAACCTGTCCTGAAAGGCTATGGATGTAGCTAATGCCCTAGTTGAATGAGCTCTAGGTCTTGAGGGTAGTTTTTGATGTCTGATCTCATAGATGAAAGTAATTGTAGACGTGAGCCATCTAGAAAGGGATACTTTAGTGACTGGAAGGCCCAATCTACCTTCTGCATATGACAGAAACAATTGATCAGATTTCCTGAATTGTTTAGTCCTGTCTAAGTAATATCTCAGTTGGCGATGAACATCCAAAAAATGCAGCTTTTGCTCTGACCTATTTGAATAGTTAGGGAAAAAAACGGGGAGATCAATAACTTGGTTTAGGTTAATTTGAGAAGATATTTTAGGTAAAAAGGTTGGATTAGTCCGGAGGGATACCCTGTCTTTGTGAAAAACTAAGTAAGGGGGGCGACTGCACAGAGCATGGAGTTCAGATACTCTTTTCGCTGAAGTTATAGCTACCAGAAAAAGTGTCTTCCAAGAAAGCAACTTCAGAGAACATGAAGCTGCCGGTTCAAAGGGGGGAAGAATTAAAGATGCCAGAACCAAGTTCAAATCCCATTGAGGCGGAGGGTCTTTGATTGGAGGTTTGAGAAGAAATACACCCCTTAAGAAGGCTTTACAGAGTTTGTGAGCCATGATGCTGGATTCTGAGACACCAACATGAAAATTTGATATGGCAGCCAATTGAACTCTAATGGTTGATGCAGAAGATCCTAAATGAAAGAGTTCTGCTAGAAAGTCTAAAATAGACTGGATAGGTGCAGTAAAGGGATCTATGTTTTTCGATGATGCCCAAAGGGAAAAACGTTTCCACTTGCTAGTATAAATCTTCCGGGTAGAGGATATATGAGAAGCTATCAAAATATCTCGGACCGACCGAGATATTGAGGGAAGCCTGGCTAAGGTTGGAATCGGAGAAACCACGCTGTGAGGTTCAGAGAAGACAGAGATTGGTGCAGCTGACCCAATTGATGGGTAATCAGATCTGGTACTGGGTCCAGATGCCAAGGCTGCTCCAAAAGGTAACGATGAAGAAAGGGAAACCATATCTGTCGAGACCAGTAAGGGGCAATGAGGATCATTGTCACTCTCAAGGCGATGGCTTTCTGAATTAGTTGAGGTATCAGTGAAAAGGGGGGAAAGGCATACAGAAGTCCCCGGGGCCAATCGTGGACTAGAGCGTCTCTGGTGGGATGGCCTGGTAACGGGAAGAGAGTGAAGAAGTTGTGACACTTGCTGTTTTGGGGAGTAGCAAAAAGATCGCAGCAAGGGTGGCCCCATCTTAGGAATACTTCTTCTAGAACTGATTTCTTTAGAGACCACTCGTGTGGCATGAGAATTGCTCTGCTCAATTTGTCTGCAATAACGTTGGATTTCCCGGGAATATGCGTTGCTATCAGAAAACGCTGAGAAGAGATCGCCCATTGCCAAAGTCTGAGTGCTTCTCGACATAAAGGGTATGATCTGGTTCCGCCTTGTTTGTTGATGTACCACACTACGGACATGTTGTCCGTTTGAATTGCAATAGTCCCCTTGGGAAGAGAGTCGTGAAAGGCTTGCAATGCTAAAAGCACTGCTCTCATCTCTAAGACATTTATGTGCAAGTGGCACTCGAAGGGTTGCCACGTGCCCTGGACTGTCCTGCCCTGATAATGCCCCCCCCACCCGATCAGGGAGGCATCTGTTGTCAACGTGGCAACTGGGGGGGGAGTGATGGGTCTTCCTTGGAGAAGTTGAGGTGATGTGATCCACCAAGACAGTTGATTCTTGCATACTTGAGTTATCAGTATGGTATGGGACATCGGGAGTCGTTGAAAGGACCATTGAGTAAAAAGCATCCATTGGAGGATCCTCATGTGAAAGCGAGCTAAGGGGAGAAGGGGAATAGCTGCTGCCATGAGTCCTAGTACCTTCAATACCAGTCTGGCTTTGACTTTGACACATTGTAAGAGAAGGGACACTTGGTTCCGGATGTCTAACACCCTCTGCTCTGTGAGTCTGGCTGAAAGGGTCTGTGTATCTAAGGTGATGCCTATAAAAATAATAGACTGACAAGGCGACAAGGCAGATATTTCAAAATTTATTGAAATGCCTAGAGCTTGACAAGATTGAATGGTGAAGTCCCTGGATAGGAGAAGCTGATGTCTGGTGGTGGCAGTAAGGAGCCAATCGTCCAGCTATGGAAACACCTGGAATCCTTGGCGTCTCAAGTGAGCCGTGACCACTGCCATGCATTTGGTGAACACCCAGGGGGCTGTAGTGAGACCAATGGGCAGGGCCCTGAATTGGTAGTGACTGGCTCCCAGCCTGAAGCGGAGATATCTCCTGGAGCGTCGGTTCATTTTGATGTGGTAGTACGCGTCCTGAAGATCTATCGAGCACATCCAATTGTCCTGACCCAAGAAGGGTAGAATGGACTGTAGCGTGACCATCCAGAATTTTGTTTTCTTGACAAACTTGTTTAAGTAGCTGAGATCCAGTATGGGTCTCCAGTCCCCTGTTTTTTTTGGTACCAAAAAGAATTTGGAGTAGATTCCCCATCCTTGCTGGTCTGCCGGGACTGATTGGATGACTCTTTTTGACAGCAGCTTCGAAATTTCTAATGCTGCTTGTTCCCTTAGACCGGGTGGAACGTCTGGAAGGGATCTTTTTGGTTGGGTTGGAATATGAATGAAGGGAATTTTGTAACCCTCGGATATGATTGACTGTACCCATTTGTCTTGAGTTAGGGAAAGCCAGGCTTTTGGGTACAGTGATAACCTTCCCCCGACTGCCTCCGAAGGCGGACAGCCGGGCAGCCTCAGGGTGCTGAAAGGGTTTGTCAGAGAACATTTCTCTGCTACCCTGGTTTTATGGACCTCCTCTGCCTCTAGGGCGGCCTATTATTATTCCCCTCTGCCTCTAGAGGGAATCGCCTTGTGCATCAGATGAGACTCCTGGGATTGTTTATGAACCACATCTTTCCTCCCTTTGACCTTTGGGATAGGGTCTAGAAGGGTAGAAAACGGACTCCTACGGCAGAGAGAGTCTTACCTTCCACCTCGCACCTGGTCAATGTATCCTTCACCTGTGGGCCAAACAATGATGATCCATCAAAGGGAGAATTGGTGAAGGACGCCTTGAAAGGTCCATAAAGTTGCATAGCCGCATCCAGGCGTGCCTTCGTAAGGCAACACCTGTGCCTGCAGCTCTACTCGCCCCATCTGCTGCGTATGAGACCAGCTGCATGGAGGAGTTAACAATGGAATTTAGGGTTGCCAACTGGGAGTTCATTGTGTCTTTGAACCCCTCAGCTGTAGGATCCTTCATCAGTTCACCCATATCCTTGAGTAAATCTCTTTGGAGACGAGTGAAGTGGCATAAGTAATTCAGTGACCGCATTGAAAAGGTCGCTGACGAGAACATCCGCTTGCTGTACCTGTCCATGGTCCTAGATTCCTTATTAGGAGGATGGACAGGAACCGAAGGATCAGCTAACTCTTTCTTTGTGGCCACAGCCACCACCATGGCATCAACAGGGACACCTTTGGATAAAAACTCTTTGTCTTTGGGGGCAGTAATAAATTTGGATGGTCTCCTCGGGGTGGGTTCCACTGAGTCAGGAGCCGTCCAAGCCTTCCTTGCCACCACTTCCATAAGTGGGTCAAGGGAGGGACACCCAGGAGGTAGAAGGGTGAGAACCAAACGCCTCAAGATACACTGACTCATCCTCCGAAGGATTAAGGGCTGGCCAGTTCCCCCTCTGTTTGAGGATTTCAAGGATGTCCGCAAAGGAGACATCCTCAGAGGGGATCGAGGGACCCTTCGGATTCCTCTAAGTCAGTGTCAGAGGTGATAGACTCAGGGGAGTCAATGTGCTTCCTCTTGCACTGCCTCTTCCTAGGGGGATCTCCTGCAGGGTCAGGAGAGACCTCGGAAGAGGAGGAAATTTCCAATGGGGAATCTGGAGGAGTTGGTTCTCTGCAGTGTGGGACAAGGGGGTGAGTAGAAATCACCGCAGGCACTGTAGATGGAGGGGCTGAAGGAGCTGACTGTGGGGCAGAACCTGGTTCTAGCACACTCCGCATGACCTCGAAGGCACCCCTGTCAGGCAAGGCACGAGGCCCTCGCTCCGAAGAGACAAGGACCTCTCCCGGCACCGACAGAGATGGCTCCGAAGCCGATGTCGGAGCCGAACTCACCAGCGCCAAAGCTCTGAGAGGGAGAGCGGGGTTGGACAAGGGTCCGATGCCACTCGCCCCCTCGGAGCCGACGAGGGAAGCTCGGCGCCGAGATCCCTCCAAAGTGGAGATTGGGGCAGACGACGGAGCCGAAATGGAAGGTATCGGATCCGACACACCGACAGTCATGGCTCCGACAAGCCTTGGCTCCGAACACGAAGGAGTCGGAGGAGGAATGTAATGTGGAACGGGAATAGCCACTGACTGGTGAGTCGGGCTATGCAGCATTTGGGCCAGTGCCTCGGACTTAAGAAGTCTACTCACCACCCTCTGCAAATCATGGTCTGATAACCTGGAAGACCGAGAGGAATGGGTTTTGTGACTCCGCTCCGAAAGGAGAGGGGATCCTGGCGCCGAGTGCACGGATCCGATAGAGGGGGACCTGGACCTCTTTCTGAATGTGGCTCCGATAAGGGTATCGGAGCCGATGAAGACTTATCAGCCTCGGCTCCAGCCTGAGCCGAGGTAACAGTATGAGGCTTAATAACATCGGCTCCGGCCGGAGCCGATGTCGAAGCCTGCTTCGACTTCTCAGCAGTCGACTCAAGAGCAGGAGCCGACTGCTTTGAAGTTTTTGAAGGCTTCCCCGACACAGACTGAGTCGGGGGGCCTTCAGGCTTTAACAAGCCCCGCAAGATCAGCTTGTTCTTGCGTTCCTGCAGGACTCGAGGGCTGAAACCATGGCAAACAGCACATGAGTCCTGCAGGTGCACAGGTCCCAGGCAATACACACAAGAAGTGTGACCGTCTGTCAGAGACATTTTCTGACAGCACGAGTCACACTTCTTGAAGCCTGAGACCTTATCCTTAGACATAGTAAGGTAAGAGAGGCTGTACACACACACAAACCAGACACTCTTTACAGAAAAAATTAATAAAAAATTACAGTTATACAGAAACACATACACACAAGCCCCTACAACACTAATCTTAAAAGGGACTAGGGTGAGGGAAGGGCTGAAGGCCTAGAACAAGTGGTAAGAGGGGAAGGGTTCGACAGATAGGGGTCGATATAACTAAATATTAGAATTAAACTACAGAAAATATTTTATAACTAAAAAAGGGGGTTATTAGTAATACCTAATGGTAAATATTAAACTAACCTGCCTGAGCCGGTAGAAAGCACTCGTCAGCTATAGCGGCAAACGAGATCTGAGTAGTTACCGCCTAGCATTGTGGGATATAGGGGAGCCTCGAGCCGGTGGAATTAGCTCTCGAGCTTTAGTATTGGCCGAGTCAGAGCCGAGGATCGGCTCCGAACCCATCCAGCAAGAATGAAGGCGAGAAGAAGACAACTAACATGGAACGTTATGGTAGGTACATAACTTCTTATTCTTGTCTATACTATGGATAGCAATTCTGAAATACTTAATACAATGGCTACTTACTCAGTACTGAGGCATTTGCCATCCCACGGGCCTCCTGGATCCAAGGGTCCAGTTGATCCTCCTTGTGTCACTTCAGGTCAGAGTAATGGTGCCTGACCTGCTCACCAGTCCGAGGAACGCCAGTGGCACTGGTGAGATCACGAGCTAGACAGTTCCAGGCCTCCGTTTTGCATTGGGTGCCCTGGTACTGGCCCCGCAGGAGTCTTTCCTCGTGATTGTGGACAAGGAGCCAAACCATTACTTTGGTTTCCTCAATGCCCCAACATTGCGCTCAAAATCGAGTGCCTTCTCCAACCCCGGCCATGCTGACTGCAGAAGGGAGCTACAACCAGTTATGGCAAGTATTCCAGCCTGTGGAGCTTAAATATGCCTCATTTCCTGCACTTATTTGTGATTGGCCAGTTTGGAAAAAACTCAGCTGTAGGCACACCTGCTTAGCTGATGTTAGCAATGTTTAATATTCCTTTGATAGATATGTGTCTGTTGAAAGTGCATGGTTCTGAAAAGCTGCCATGGCTTAGTGGTTATGTACTGTGCCTGTAGTGCACAGTACCCCGAGTTTGAGCCCTGTCACTGTTTTTTATTTTCCTACTGGCCAGACCTCAATTGTTAAGGTACAGTGAAGGAGGTGTGGCTGTGTTTAGCCGACTTCGCTCAACATTGCCCGATGTTGCTCAGCGTTGCTCGACGTTGCCCGATGTTGCACTGGTTAGCGCGGTGCGCAGCTACACGCAAACATGTTCTGTTTGCACTAGTTTGCGCGATGCACAGCTCCACTCAAAGACAATGCACTAGTTAATGCAATGCTCAGCTACGAGCAATTAAATATAAATATGCTCAATACTGGTAAAATGTGCTTAGCAGTGCTTTACATTGCTTAAAATAATTTACTCATGCATCAGTATGCAATATATATATATATATATATATATATATATATATATATATATAAATTCGTTCACTACTACATATAACATTTCAATGCTTTTTACAAAACTTTAAATAATACATGTCAGGAAATATTTCTGTATACAGAATTTCCAACAGAAAATGAAAAGTGTAGTGGTGGGACTCGAACCGGGAATGCCTCCTCTTTGTGCAAAGGCTCTAACTACTACGCTATCGCTATTTCGCTTAATTTGCATATATTTTTCTTATTATCCTCTTTGGTGTCTAAACTGCTAACTGTAGCTAAGCAATGGGCAAACCCGCGCAAACATGCGCAAATACGGGCAGCTATATCGGAAATGAAAATAAAAAATTTCTTTTACTTTTTATATTTGTACGGGGTTTACTATATGGGGGAGTTTAGTGTTTGACTGTACACATGTGAGCGGACTCGCTCATGTAACTAGATATTTCCCATGTTTCAAACTTGCAGGGGCATGGATTTTTGGACTGATCGGCAGTCCGACACGCCCCCCTACACTCGTCCATGCTCCATGTTAGTTTTAGAGTTGAGGCGGCGCGTCCTCATTAATATGCATGGCGCGCTGCCATCTTACTCTTAGACTGACTCTTCCATGTAAGACTAATTTAGTCTTACACGGAAGATTAGTGAATCCTGGGGTAAGTCTTTAATACAATGGTTAGAATATGTAAACCTTTGGAAAGAGGAAATTATGCTATTTAAATAGGGAATTTGAGAACAGGGTAGAATACCATTTAAGCAAATATCATTCAATAACCAGATAAACCGATTAGGTACTATTTGCTTATGACTGGTTTTGATATATTTATTATTAACTAATAACATTTCTTGATGTAGATGCCGCAGTGGTACAGTGGTAGCGTTGTTGCCTCGCAGCAAGAGATTCTCCTGTTCGATTCTCGGCTGGAGTGCCTTCTGTGTGGAGTCTGCATGTCCTCCCCGCGGTCGAATGGCCTCCGAAAGACATGTGTGAATGGGCGTGCCTTCGCTGAAGGTTGGGCATCGGGCTGGCAACTTGGCACCATAAAAATCTACTGCCAATCATTAGCGGACCGGAGTTCCACTGTGGCGACCCTTAACCGGGAAAAGACAAAAACAAACATTTACTGATATATTTGTTTCCATTTTCAATATAACCAAAACAAAAGTTCAAACTACGAAAACGTAAACCGGACACAGGACAAAGTCAAGAAAGCACCTGCATACAACGAAAATCTATAATTTATTGAAGCGCTTTTCGTGCACTCCGTGAGTGCACTTCATCAGAAACAGTAAAAACATATACAAATGAGGTTTAAGTAATCCAAACAATTAGTCCATTCAATTAACTTTTTTAAAAACCCGCCTTCCTTTCCTTAAAGTCACAGTAAACTAAATAGTATGTAATGGACTTCTTACCCTAATGCTATGAGTATATATAATGTAATACTTATAAACTAACCTTAAACTAAAATACTATAATTACATGCATATAAATAACATATAAGGTTAATCACCTATGTTGATCTAAATATACATATAGGGAATGTATTATAACTTACACCATATAAATAATAATAATACACAATGGTGCTTAAAATACACATAAATGTATCTGCATGTCCTGTAGGTACAAAAAATCAACAGTTAATAAAACCCTCTAAAACCATACACATAAAAGTATATATATAGGTAAGTATTTGACAAAATCATGAAACAAATTTATAAAAATAATAAAAGTAAATAAATAGTAATGAGAGCAACATCAGCGTTTCAGACTCTTAAGTTTTAAAATACTACTAATTGAGCAGGATTCATTTAGACCAGGGTAGTTATAAGCGTTAAGCCTTATTTGCCATTCTAACTCTAATTCTTCCAACTGCAAACAAGCTGGACCCCCTCTTTTAGTTTGATTAACTTGGTCAATCACTGCAAACTTAAAGCTATGGTTGCTATATTTCAGGTTTTTAAGTGC